>NC_140234.1:54658652-54683652 GCF_949987555.1 Borostomias antarcticus | reverse complement strand
GGAGAGAGAGGGTACGGCTGGTTGAGAGCTTCATAGCTGCCACACTGAGACATACTGGCACCACAGGGCCAGCGCTTGTTCCTCTTTCCAAAACATGGAGCGACCGCAGGGTGTGCGTTTGAGTGCCTGCGTGCGTGTGTGTGTGTTTGTGTATGTGAGTGTGTGCTTGTACGTGTGTGTGTGTGTTAACCACCGTGAGATTTGTGATTGCCTGTGTGACTTTGTGAATACACGTGTTTGACCAGTGTGTGCTAACACAGATGTGTGGTGTGTGTGTGTGTGTGTGTGTGCATGTGTGCATATGTATGTGTGTGTGTGCGTGTGTGCATGCGTGTGTGTGTGTGTGTGTGTGTGTCGTTCATCAGCTTCATTCCATCTACAGATTGTGTGACTAAGTGCATACATGCTTTGATTCTTGTTGGTGTGTTAGCTATTGTGAACATTTTTGCAGTGTAGTAAATCGTGTGACAGTTACTCAGATGAAGACTGTGGCATAAGATGTATGCTACAGTGCAGTTTAATATGAATACTGGCAAAATTGATTCAGTATGATTCACTGGGTGTACCAGAGCACATTCTGGGTGTAGCTGATTGTAGCTGGTTGTCCAATCAGCTCCTGACTAGCCGGGGTCATCTCCAGGACAGGGGTGAATGTCCAGGAAGCATGATGGATCCTAGATGTGTCCACCCTGTTGGTCATGTGATTTCCCCAGCTGGTAGCATTCTGGGCACTGGCTAGCTGCCACTCCCCCATATCAATCTCTCTCTCTCTCTCTCTCTCTCTCTCTCTCTCTCTCTCTCTCCATTCTCCATCCCTCCCTGGGGCTGGCAGCAGTCTGGGCACTCGCTTCACTGTTGGCCCTGACCCCAGCAGGATGTGGAGCTCAGTGTTGTGTGTGTCTGTGTGTGTGTGAGCGTGTGTGTGTGTGTATGTGGTGTGTGTGTGTGTGTGTGTGTGTGTGTGTGTGTGTGTGTGTGTGTGTGTGTGTGTGTGTGTGTGAGCGCGTGCATGCGTGTGCGTGCGTGTGCCCGGTTCTGTTCTTTTTTCCTAGTCCTTTTTCTGATTTTGTGTGTTGGCTGACTTTTTTACCTCTCGAAGAATTTGGAAAGGCCGTGAGATTTTTTTTTCCCTGCATGACTTTCAGCACTGCTCTCTCTCTCTCTTCCTCCCTCTCTCTCTCCCTCGCGTTCTCTCTCTTGCTCTCTCGCTCCCTCTCTCCCTGTGTCTGCTGTGGCTTCTCCCTAATAGATTTCATATGTTGCTGCAGTTGACATCAGTCTTAAACTATTTTACATGTGATCTGCGATATTTCCTGAGGAAATCTGTCAGATATTTATTAACGGCTAATAAAATAAACCTCTCTTGTTCTCCTTCTCTTTCTCTTGTCCTTCTTTCCCTCACCTTACCCTACCCTCACACTAGTTAACTCTTCTGTTTTTGTATGCTTAGACGCTGGCTTGGTTCTATCATTGTTATTACTCATGCTTTTAAACAGGCTTTTTTGGGAGACAATTTCCTTCCATTCATAAGTAGTGCTGGGGGTCAGACCTAGGGTGTGTGTGTGTGTGTGTGTGTGTGTGTGTGTGTGTGTGTGTGTGTGTGTGTGTGTGTCTGAGTAGGGCTGGGCTAGTGAGGGTCTTCCCCTCCTCCCGTCCCTGCTCTCCTCTGTCCTCCTCTCTCTCCTGTCTCTCCTCTTCTCCTCTGTCCCCTTCTCCAATCACTCGGCTGCCTTCTCTCTCTCTCTCTCTCTCTCTCTGCCCCTCGTCTATTGTTCCCCTCCTTCCCCTCCTCCTCCTCCTCCTCCTCCTCCTCCTCTCCACATCCAGCCACAGCTAGCGCTCTCATCCCTTCATCTGACAGATACGACCCGGCCTCTCCTCCTCCTCCTCCTCCTCCTCCTCCTCCTCCTCCTCCTCCTCCTCCCTCCTCTCAGCCATACGTTACCGGCAGCAGCAGATCCACCGGGGCGTGCCCGGGCCTGTCTTCCCCTTACCTTATAAAGACAGGTATTCACACATACCCCACCATAGGCCTGCTGTGTAGCGTGAAGGTGAACAGACACTTGCGAAACGGCGCCGTCAAACTCCTAACCGTCCCTCAAGTTTCGGTTGGTAAATGTGCGGTTTCGGCGGTACGTTCAGGATCGGAGCTGCAGCGTTATTACTGGTGGAGCATTTTGCGGTGGAGTTATTGCCTTCAGAGTGGGGTTGAAAGTATGTATGTAATATATCAACACTGCAGTCCTGTTTTTTTCTCTGTCATTGCCCGGAACAGCAGTGATGGAAAACAAACACATCAGCACTTGGCATTCTGAACCCTTGTCTTGCCCTCCCTCCCTCCATCCTTCCCTCCCTCCATCCTTCCCTCCCTCTCTCCCTTTCATCCCACTCCCGGCAGTACACCCATCGCCTTCCTTCTGGGGTCCCCTGGCTGTAGTACCCATAATTCACCCTGAGACACAACACCCACACCATGCTCTCACTAACCTTTATAGAGCGGCCAAGACGCAGCGAGAGGGAGAGGGGGAGATGGAGGGAGAGAGGCAGGGGCCGTGGCTGGGCAAATACTTTCTCTGCCTCTCCATGGACCTCTGCCTGAAAAACAAGATGGAGTAGAGGGAGTGGGACGCGCGACGCCGCCCGGGCACGGAGGAGAGGGAACCGTCAGACTGATAAACAAGCACGGGGATAGAGAGAGAGAGGGAGGGAGGGAGAGAGAGAGAGAGGGAGAGAGAGAGAGAGGGAGGGAGGGAGAGACAGGCCAGGGGAGCCAGCGACGAGGCGGAGACAGAGCGATAGGAAAAGAGAGAAAGAGATAAAGAGATAGAGAGAGACAGAGAAACGAAGAGAGGGAGGGAGGGAGATGGCTGTGGCAGAGGGTGCCTGTCTGTCTCTGCGCTCGTCTGTGTGTCAGTCCTCGGGGGATTTATGTGTTTGTTTGTGTCTCTGTCCTCGGCTCTGTCACTTCCGTAATGCGTTCCACATTTTGGGCTGTCACAGACACTAGCCCGGCTTTCCAGGGGCATCTACCCATCCCTCTCTCTCTCTCTCTCTCTCTCTCTCTCTCTTTCAGCTCTCTATTTCTTAACTCTCTCTCGCTCTCTCTTTATTTATCTCTGTTTATCTCTCTCTCTATCTCTCTCTCTCTCCGTGTAGGATGTTGAATGCGCACACTGCCTAACCTCAGCCTCCCGTTGACTTGCGCATTCTCCCCAAAACACACAGCAATTATAGAAGTATTTTCAGGGTAACTGCCACGCTAGCACACCCTCAATTACACCCAGGGCTTCGGTTTGGGTCATGGCAACGTTCTGGGTTATGGTTGGAATTAAGGTCGGGGATGTGCCTATGCATAAGGCCTGTCTCGTCCAGGTAGGGTTTCGCATCGGTCAAATCGCGGCTGCATTTGTTTAGCTGTAAACAGTCGTGTATTGCGAGGTTATGACGGGGTCGTTGAAGTCGGGGCCAAGCGCTGTCTCCCACAGCGCTACTAACAGCGCTCTGCTGAGAGGCGAACTCTGAACTCTGAACGTCTGACAGGCATTTCTGTCCATAAGCCCGAAGTCCACACCACGTCCACACCTAACGACGAGCAGAACGGTCTTACAGTACACTGAGATGGCGCAAGATGGTGAGATCACCAGAGGGTTATCAATCTGGGAGACGAACTGCGCAGTAATGCTTCCAGTCAGGGGAGTCGCGCGGGGGGGGGGGGGGTCCTGCGGTTGTGGTCAGCGGGCGTTTATGAGCGGTATCTCGGTCACTGGTGTGTGCGGGCACGTCCCGTACAGGAGGAGCGAGGGCCGTGTTGCAGGGGAGTTTGGGAAAAAGGGGCGTGTACCGTGTAGCAAACAGATGAGTGTGATGGGGAGGTTAGATACCATATGGTCATGAAGTCATCTGGCCGTCCTCTCTGCAGACTCCACCCCAGGCCCCAGCGAGAGACGGAGGGTGAGAGACTGAGGAGAAAATGATTTCCAATCGATTACAATAACCGCCATCTAAATCAACAGCCCTCCCCCTCTCTCCTCCTCCTCCTCCTCTCCTCCCTCCTCTCTCTTCCCCTCTTTCACCCCGTTCTCTCGCTCATTATTCCACCCCACCCCGGGGTATTCAGCTTTCTTGGCAGAACACAGGAGCAAGCCACCTGCAGAATCTCCCCGAACACACACCCACACACACAGACACACACACACGCACGCACACACACACACAAACAGGCACGCACACGCACACAGACACACACACAAGACGCGCACTCACAGCTTTCTCATTCAGTCCCACAAGTGCTATACGCGAGAAGAACATGTACTGTAAAAGTGCACGCTAACACTAACGCAAAGATGCACCATCACCACAGCCTGTCTCATCAATACAAGCAAGGACTGAAGGCTGGCTGACAAGATTTCAGCCCTAGGTGTTGACTGCACACACACACACACACACACACACACACACACACACACACACACACACACTACTACACTACATACTATTAATATAGTACTGACTTCAGCGCATATGGGCTCAGTAACATACTGTGTACCAGAGCATACGTGGACTTTCACGAAGAGGAGCTTCTCATCCAGGTAGACAAACATGAGACACACACACACACACACACACACACACACACACACACACACACACACATACTTTCAGCTGCCTGTGCTGTAGCTGCCCCTGGCTATGACATGAGGAGCTCTGATGAGTGTGCATCTGAAACTCCCCACACTGACAGGCGCGTTGCATCAGGGAATCGACCTGGGAGACAGAGCGGGATTTTCCATCGTAAATCATTTGCCTCTCTGGCCGTCCTCTCATCTGTCGTTCTCTCCCTCCCTGTCCTCACCTCTCTCTCTCTCTCTCTCTCTCTCTCTATCTCTCTCTCTCTCTCTCTCTCTCTCTCTCTCTCTATCTCTCTCTCTGTCCTCACCTCTCTCTCTCTCTCTCTCTCTCTATCTCTCTCTCTCTATCTCTCTCTCTCCCTCTCTCTCTCCCTCCCTGTCCTCACCTCTCTCTCTCTCTCTCTCCCTCCCTGTCCTCACTTCTCTCTCTCTCTCTCTCCCTCTCTCTGCCTCCCTGTCCTCACCTCTCTCTCTCTCTCTCTCCCTCCCTGTCCTCACCTCTCTCTCTCCCCCTCCCTGTCCTCACCTCTCTCTCTCTTTCTCTCTCTCTCCATCCCTGTCCTCACCCCTCTTTCTCTCTTTCTCTCTCCCTCCCTCCCTCCCCATCCTCATCTCTCTCTCTCTCTATCTCTCTCTCTCTTTCGCTTCGCTCTCTCTCTCCTGCCTCCTCCCTCACCCTCTGGCCTTCCTCTCCCGCGGAGTGTGTGTGTGTGTGTGTGTGTGTGTGTGTGTGTGTGTGTGTGTGTGTGTGTGTGTGTGTGTGTGTGTGTGTGTGTGTGTGTGTGTGTGTGTGTGTGTGTGTGTGTGTGTGTGTGTGCGCGCGCGTGCCTGTGTTCGTGCGTGGTGACGCTGCACACCAGACAGTTACCTAAGGTCAGCGTTAGTATAATTCATCCTCTAACAGTTCAGTCGAGGATTAAGAAATGTAATCCATAGAAGGGCGACGCTCTGCCTGACACCGGAATAGCGGCGGCGTCATGCGACGGAGCTCCGGCGAGGTCCGCGCTCGCCTCGTCCAGCTGCCGCGGCCCGGGCCCCGCTGTCACATAAACCTACAAGATCCCATATGGCCCGGGTTACGAGGAAAAATGAACACAATGCTTTTCTCCGCGGGTTGAAATGTTTAAATTCCCCACTGTCATCTCTTCCAGGGTCCGTCGGGGGGGGGGAACACATCAGAGGGGGGCGCGCTGACAGCCTTACCGGGCTGAGATAGCCCAGTAAATGGGTCACGTTGATTCGCTACGGGTCGTGAGAATGAATCGTCCCTGATTTAGCGCGAGCACAGCCGGGCGGCGGGGCCGGCTACGCGAGGGCCGGTGTAGTCTGCTGGCGTCGCAGGGCGCGGGGGGCTCTTGACACGCCTGTGTTTGACTGATTATAAACCAGCGGTCGCTGGGTAGTCTCACCGCTGTCTTTACTGGTGGGGACAGACGCGCCGCGCGTGATGCATTCGGCCCCGGGGCCCGGCCGGAGGACGGGGCCTGTTCGTCGGAGCCATCGCTCATCCCGGATGACTGCTCCGTCTGAGCGGGCGCCCAGGTTACAGGGTGTGTTTAGAGTACGGAGAGGTACACCTTTATTGTGTTTACTCTAGGCTTATTTGAAGCGCGCGTGGGAGTGTGTGACTGTGTGTGTGTGTGTGTGTGTGTGTGTGTGTGTGTATGGCGGCGTTCCACAGAGCCCGACCGTTTGTCTGAGCCGCGTGTCCGACCGAGGAGCGATGAGGGTGCGTGTGTGTGTGTGTGCGCGGGTTACGTTGAGCAGACGTTCCGAAGCGCGTTCCCACCCCCCTCCGGAGTGATCCTCTGCCCTTTATCCCGGCTGTCCCGTAAATTCACACCCCGGAGCTTCCCAGTGTCTCGGGATCTCGGGGTCTTGCGACGTGCGGCGAAGAGAGAGGAGCAGGAAGCAGACAGGCCAATGGTAGGACCTGACACGGAGAGCCCGCGGTAACATCCAGCCCCTCGGGGCCGTGAGGTCCGGGCGAGCAGGTGGGAGAACCCAGCAGAGATGGCGCTCACTCTCACTACCGCCATCACCACCCCTTCACTCTCACTACCGCCATCACCACCCCTTCTCTCTCACTACCGCCATCACCACCCCTTCACTCTCACTACCGCCATCACCACCCCTTCTCTCTCACTACCGCCATCACCACCCCTTCACTCTCACTACCGCCATCACCACCCCTTCACTCTCACTACCGCCATCACCACCCCTTCTCTCTCACTACCGCCATCACCACCCCTTCACTCTCACTACCGCCATCACCACCCCTTCACTCTCACTACCGCCATCACCACCCCTTCACTCTCACTACCGCCATCACCACCCCTTCACTCTCACTACCGCCATCACCACCCCTTCTCTCTCACTACCGCCATCACCACCCCTTCTCTCTCACTACCGCCATCACCACCCCTTCTCTCTCACTACCGCCATCACCACCCCTTCACTCTCACTACCGCCATCACCACCCCTTCACTCTCACTACCGCCATCACCACCCCTTCACTCTCGCCATCACCACCCCTTCACTCTCACTACCGCCATCACCACCCCTTCACTCTCACTACCGCCATCACCACCCCTTCACTCTCACTACCGCCATCACCACCCCTTCACTCTCACTACCGCCATCACCACCCCTTCACTCTCACTACCGCCATCACCACCCCTTCACTCTCACTACCGCCATCACCACCCCTTCTCTCTCACTACCGCCATCACCACCCCTTCACTCTCACTACCGCCATCACCACCCCTTCTCTCTCTCTGCCGCCGTCTCCCCTGGGGCTGAAGGTTGAAACCACAGGAACTGGAGTGTGGGGGGGGGGGGGCGCTTCATGGAATCAGCTCAGATTTCATCTCTTCCCCACACTGTACTGTCCCCCCCCCGGGACTGGACACCTTCTCTCAGGTGGGGGTTACCTGTTGTCATCACCCGAACCCTGCCCCCCCCACACACACACATGTACAGTATGTCCCCAGTATGTCCCCTGGACCCGGATGTGTGTTTATCACAGAAGATGCTGGGTGTAGAAAGACAGAGAGAAGCAGCACGACGGCGGCCTCCAGCATTCCAGCAGGAGCATCTGTTATGACCATCCGGCCCCGGGCCCACTCACAGCCTGAAGGCTCCGGAGCCACGGACCCACTCACAGCCTGAAGGATCCGGAGCCACGGACCCACTCACAGCCTGAAGGCTCCGGAGCCACGGACCCACTCACAGCCTGAAGGCTCCGGAGCCACGGGCCCACTCACAGCCTGAAGGCTCCGGAGCCACGGACCCACTCACAGCCTGAAGGCTCCGGAGCCACGGACCCACTCACAGCCTGAAGGCTCCGGAGCCACGGACCCACTCACAGCCTGAAGGATCCGGAGCCACGGACCCACTCACAGCCTGAAGGCTCCGGAGCCACGGACCCACTCACAGCCTGAAGGTTCCGGAGCCACGGACCCACTCACAGCCTGAAGGCTCCGGAGCCACGGACCCACTCACAGCCTGAAGGCTCCGGAGCCACGGACCCACTCACAGCCTGAAGGATCCGGAGCCACGGACCCACTCACAGCCTGAAGGCTCTGGAGCCACGGACCCACTCACAGCCTGAAGGCTCCGGAGCCACGGACCCACTCACAGCCTGAAGGCTCCGGAGCCACGGACCCACTCACAGCCTGAAGGCCCCGGAGCCACGGACCCACTCACAGCCTGAAGGCTCCGGAGCCACGGACCCACTCACAGCCTGAAGGCCCCGGAGCCACGGACCCACTCACAGCCTGAAGGCTCCGGAGCCACGGACCCACTCACAGCCTGAAGGCTCCGGAGCCACGGACCCACTCACAGCCTGAAGGCTCCGGAGCCACGGACCCACTCACAGCCTGAAGGCTCCGGAGCCACGGACCCACTCACAGCCTGAAGGATCCGGAGCCACGGACCCACTCAGTTCCGGGGAAACTGGAAGAGTGTTCCGAGACTGGAATGTTGGACCTGGTTCATCTGTGTCGTCGTCGTCGTCCCCCAATTTGATTTCTCTAGTCTGGTTATTTCTGCTAGTGCACTTTTTAAAAATGTGTGACAGTGAGTTCTGTGTGTGTGTGTGTGTGTGTGTATGGGGGGAGGGGGTTAGCTTGGTAGGATGGTTGTCTGTGATGATGAGAGCAGCTTCAACATGCGCTATGTTCGCTCTGTGAACTGGAGCAGTTGCAACCACAGAAGAACCACAAGAGACCAGAAGTAGTGACGCAAGACGTGCGCTAGAGCTCAGCCTGGGAAAGTGTGTCACAGAAAGTGCAGGAGGGCGCAACGTCACATTCTGTCTGTGTGTGTCTGAGACCACAGTTCAGGCCATTTTCCGTTCCTCTCTGTCAGCATGTGTGCTGTTGAATAATGCTAGTCAGTTAGAAAGATGGCTACTGTAATAGTCAGCAGGACAATGGAATGTGGAGAATGTGTGTTTATTTGGTAAACAGTGCCATTTTTCCGCTGGTTGCTAAATTCATATATTTTTATTGTATTGAGTATGTGCGGAGAAAATTGAGCAGCTAGAAATGTGTGTTGGTGTATTATTATTAAGCGTGTGTGCGTGTGTGTGAGTGTTTGTGTCCATTTGTGAGGGCATGGGTGTGTGTTGGCCTGAGAGAGGCCTATGTGTGGGAGAGTCAGGCTCTGCTGGGACTCACAGCTGTTTCATGGTGTGCCGTTCCTGGAAAAGCTTGACTTGTGAGTGTTTACTGGCAGCAACTCTCTGTGTGTGTGTGTGTGTGTGTGTGTGTGTGTGTGTGTGTGTGTGTGTGTGTGTGTGTGTGTGTGTGTGTGTGTGTGCTTGCGTACACTGTGTGTGTGTGTGTGTGTGTGTGTGTGTGTGTGTGTGTGTGTGTTTGTCCACCCCTGTTAGGCCACCCCCCCCCCTCCCTCACACTGCCCTATGTACTTACTGATAGCATCAATAGTACGTTCCACGAAATTCAATGACACGATGACAGTGCTTGGGTTGTGCTGCCTTCATACTGATCGTGTCATGGCAGCCAGTAATACGCCTTTTCATTGGGACATCAGTTGTATTACACCCATGCTGGAGGAAAGCCCATTCATCATGTGTGGCGGCCTGAAGAATGTGTATGTTTTAGGGTTGGGCTCCAAGAGAGCGTAAACCTACCGTACAGTATGTACAGTACAGTAGTACAAGCTTGTTTTTGGTCCCGCTGCATCTTTAGTGGGACTGAGGGGCTCAGCGTAGTGTGGCAGTGTTACCTGACCACGTTACCCAGCTCAGTAACAAGTGGTGGAATGAACTGCCCATTGATGTCAGGACAGCAGAATCGCTGCCCATATTTTGTCGCAGGCTCAAAACTCATCTCTTCAAGAAGTACTACAACAATCCTCCCTCCTAAGCACTTTTTAATTGTATTGTATTGTATTGTATTGTATTGTATTGTATTGTATTGTATTGTATTGTATTGTATTGTATTGTATTGTATTGTATTGTATTGTATTGTACTTTAGATTGCTATTCTTGCACTTTGCCTTCAGCACTAGATTATGCTCTTAGTCACTTGCTTTTGAAAGAAGATGCACTTGTGAGTTCTGGCAAGTAGTAGTACATTGGCTTTTCCTACGTTAAATGCAATTATTGTTACTCGCTTTGGATAAAAGCGTCTGCTAAATGACTGTAATGTAATGTAACAGAGACAGTGTAACAGTGTGTCCCGACTCCCTCTCTCTCTCTCTCTCTCTCTCTCTCTCTCTGAATTCAGTTCAATTCAAAGGCCTTTATGAGCATCAGAAACATATTTATGCATTTCATGGCTCTGTGTGCGCACGTGCTTGCTAGCAGGACATGTTTGGTATTGCTGCATTTGTCGAGAGCGTTATTCCAGTCTGAACCCTGTGTCTCTGTGACATTCCCATGTTTCAATTCCCCCCATCGACAATGAATGCAGGGAATTTTTCCAAAAGATGTATGGAGGCGAATGGCCGGCCATGTTTGGGTGGCTCATGGACCCCGTGATTTGCATCTGCTCCAACATTTATTGGGTTCTATGTTGGCTGATACCCCAGCCCTCCACCAAGTTTAATGAAAATCGCTGTGGTAGTTTTTGTGTAATTCTGCTAACAAACAAACAAACCAACAAACCAGCTCACCCTGTGCTGTCACTGGGGCAGAGTTAACTAAAGATATGATAATGTCTCTAGTTCGCCCACACGCAGGAAGTCACATCCATTAAGGGTCAGACAGTGGAATATATGCAGTCTTTCTAATATCTCGGGACAATTATTGACTCGAAACTGAGCTTTGAAGAACACTGTGAAGCTGTGTTTGTTCTGCTTAAGAAATCTGTCAAAACCAAGACTACTTTATTTTATCATGCTTTTATTGAACAGAGTTTAGATCCTTAAGGAACAGAAACTCACTGAGTCAAAGTGTTAAATGGTCTAGTAGCTGATTAGTGAGACACAGCTTGACCCAGTGTCCCTGTAGACAAGACAGTTACAGCGGATAGCTGGCTCGATTTTAAATGACGAGTCCCGCCCTCTGCACAGCGAATTCCAGCTTCTTCCTTCTGGACCAAGTCCCAAAGTGCAGAACAAAACAACATAACTAGCTTTGTTCCACCAGCCATCACACAGTTGAACAAGTCGTAGCAGCATTGCACAGATGATGATTCCTTTCTGTTGTATTCTCTTTTGGTTTTGGGGGTTTTAGTGATGATTTTACTTCTACTTTTATGTATATTATGTTTGTCTACTGTCTGTGTTGTTGTATGGATGACTCTATTGCAAACCAAATCTACCTACAGTATAGGTACTAAAAGTAAACAGAACAGAACTGAACTGAGACCTCTACTTTCTATCAGCCATTCAGCACCTTTATGACTGATTTATGTTTATTGGCACTGAATGATTACAAATGCATGGAGAATATTCAACCTACATTAACCTTAGGATCATGCATTGTTTAAAAAAAAAAAAAGGGTTTCTTTTTTAATCTCCTGATTAGATAAATCCTTTATCTTAATCTCCAGATTGACATTGTCTCGAGATCATCCAATATTTCACCATTACTTATCGAAAAGGTCTGTGTGCTGTTTTATCCATGTGATAAAGTTTAGGGCGGGTGGAGGTCTGGGGGACCTGTATAAAAGACAGACGCACACCTGTCTCTGGTCACTCTGGACACAGGGATCCATGGGTGAGTCTGGGTTCTCTCCAGGTCTCTTTGTACCCGGGGGGAAGGTTCCGACCGACTTCCCCTACACAGCTGAGACTGGACCGTGGACATTGATCTGAATGCTGCTGAAACTGGACTCTAGTTCTCTTTAGGCACTAACGCTTGGGCTGCTGTTGATGTACAGTACCAGTATAACATGCTGTGTTGAGTTTGATTGGTGTGGGGTGTGTTTGACAAGTGAAAGGTTATACAGCTGACAGCAGACCAGAACCGACATCATGAAGTGGGCCGTTGTTCTGTGTGCCATGGTGGCACTATCTGAGTGCTACATCCAGTAAGTGACCCTGTGACCACTCTGTGTGGTATCTCTGAGTGCGCTTTGTATAACTATGTATTAGATGGGGGAACAGAGGATTTCCTACCCAGTAGCTCTACTCGGTACATAGAACTGTAAATATTCTGGTTTTGAAATGAGGTTATAGTCCCAACCACTTTGATCAATACCTCCCGTTTTTTTTCCCCACCAAGACTGAAAGTGAACTGAAACGTTCAGGACTGGAATGAGTATGACATACTGTAATGTATGACGTGTGATCCCCTCTGTGTGCTCCCCTCCAGGGTGCCCCTGACCAAGGGGAAGAGCGCCAGGGAGAGTCTGGAGGAGCAGCGTCTTTGGGAGGAGTACCAGGAGAAGTACCCCTACAACCCCACCGCCAAGTTCAACCAGATGTTCTACGCCAACAAGCCCATGACCAACGACTTTGACGTGAAGACAACCTGAAGCCTGGCGTTGAACCTGTTATGTAAAGTCTCACGTTTGATGTGACTGTAGAACAATTTGTTGACTTTTGTGCTTTGGTTTCTCACATTAGATGATTATGTTTTTCGGCGTTTTTCCCGAAAAAGGCTGATGTTTGCGCCTAGCAATTACACTACCACGGCCAAAACGAAGCTCAAACCGGGAGGCGGATCGATACAGCCAGAGCTGCGGTGGGGTGAATGGATGGACTTCATTTTGTCCTCTTGGTAAAGTTTATTGCGCTCAAAAACATGAAAGAATAAAACAAAAAATGAAGCAATACAAAGTAGATGAGATGTTGGTTGGGAAGCAAAGGGAACTGTTTAAATTAGTCAGTGTGTGTGTGTGTGTGTGTGTGTGTGTGTGTGTGTGTGTGTGTGTGTGTGTGTGTGTGTGTGTATGCTTTGTGCTTATGCTTTTTCAGAAAACCATTCAATCTGTCGTGTCTAACTACTTTTTTTCCCCCTGACGTATACAGTCTAACTACCATGGCTGCCGTACCGGTTTTGGAGGTGGTGGTGACAGCCTGTGGATCCTGGGTGACGTCGTCCTACTATTCCATCTTTAGCAGAGCCCAGAACAAGGTGGGCCTGTTCAAGGCTATATAGTCAAACCCAGACCTGCTGGGGATTGTCCCTGAGCCATAGAAACAGAGACTTCAAAAGCACAATATATTTAATCAATACAGTACAGTACCATACAGTCCTGTTTATCAGTAGTAATGCTGTGATTTGAAGTGTGACGTTGGAAAAAAAAAAGTTCCCTATGTATATATAAAAATGTGTAGTAGAATCCATAATGAGGTTTAGGGGACAAGGGTATGCTTTCACTGCCATGGGTTTGTTAGTTAGTTAGTGTGTTAGTTTGCTGGGGTTGTTGGACCAAGGAAGAACTCATATTTTGAAGTGGATCTGATTCACGGGGAAGATCCACAAAATAATTTTTCACTTTTGTTATTAACGGTGCAAGTATAGTGATTTGATAACTGCGAGTGGAGTTATTAATACTTCTGACCAACCACCAGAGGGCAGCAATAAATCTATAGGGTTATACACTTATTTTGAATAAGTCAGTAGGATTTTAGTAGAAGAAGACAGACCACACTATGCTGGATGCACATGTTAACTGTGTTGTTACAGTATAAATAGTCATACTTGATGAACCCAAGTTTCTTCAGTTTACAGTGTAGATGTGAAACATCACCAAGATAGGGCATTTGGCCTTGTTATATTATGCACCAAATTGCCATCTGGGGTTTATTGATATTGCGAGATAAGCGGATCCACAAATTATTCGTCATCAAGATCGAGAGATGTCCTTCTCTAAACTAGAAAATCCCTCTCCACTTTCACATTCAACAACTGTACATGCTGACGACATGCATCATGGGCGGGGGTCTGCACTCATCACTCAAAATAATGTCAATGAACCAAGAGGCCAACAATGAGGTGCCTTGATACACCTCAGTTGCCCCTCTCAGCCACCGTACTTACCTCTGCTGTCATACCTATATAGGATGACAGCCGTTAATATAAGACTGCAGGTCACTAACAAAGCAACTCACTTGAAATTATATTTCATCATATAGGTGTAAGATAACAATGACAGTACAAGTAATTTCATGTTATATGATATCTCATACAACATAGTAGCATATTATACTAGACATTGTGTTCAGAGAGCACAGAGCTCCGTCCATGAATGCATTTTGTGGCTCTGTGCTCGTGCACATGCATGCGAGCAGGACCCCACCATGATACGGACCCACTCCAAAATCTAATGGGTTCTAAGTTGGCCCATGCTACTGTAAACATCTCTACCAAGTTTCATGAAAATCAGTCTGGTAGTTTTTGCGTAATCCTGCTAACAAACAAACAAACCAAGAAATGGAACAATGTGGACATTGCCATTTAAAACATAAAAGCAGGACTCTCTCTCTCTCTCTCTCTCTCTCTCTCTCTCTCTCTCTCTGTGTCTGGCCCTCATGGGACTTCTCACTCCTCCGAGCGGTCAGAGGAGCAGCTCAGACTAAACATGCTGAGGCTGGATATTCACCACTCTCTCTATCTCCCAGTTCCCTGCTCAGAGGTGTCTGGACCCCGACTGGGCTGCAGGGCCAATTCTTCTCTACTAATGGCTCTCTCTCTCTCTCTCTGAGGTGTGTGTTGTGAGGTGTGTGTGTGTGCGCGTGCATGCATGCCTGCATGTGCTCCAGGTAGTGTGGGACTGGGCAATCTGATACCATACAGAGAGCATGATATCACTGGAAGTTTAAATCAGTGTGTGGGGTAACGTCTACATCGCTAATGTTTCTCATGGAATCCCTGCTGGTTCTTTCTCTGAGTTTCATGTTCTGAGGAATTTCCCCCGAAGTAGTATGAAACACAGCAGGCTGACATGAAGGGATTCTAAGAGTGTGTCTTCTGCATGTGTGTGCGTGTTTCCAAACGTACGGGCCTGTGTGTGTGTGTGTGTGTGTGTGTGTGTGTGTGTGTGTGTGTGTCTGTGTGTGTGTGTGTGTTAAAGTGTGTGGTGAGGGGTATGAGGTAGAGATTACTATTACTATTATCTAGATAAGGTTGGTAAAAGTGGCCTCATGAGCCCTGTGTGTTGCTCTGAGAGGAAATGGGCCCAGAGACCAGGCTCAGCTGTGCGTATATTCTACAGGGGTCTGAAAGTGGCCGTGTACCCACCCCCCACCACCCCCCCACCCTCCCCGCGTCCCCCCGTCCGTCTCAGGGCAGATTTCTCCCACAGTTGGGAGTGCTGGGCTGTGTGGCGGTGTGTTTATATTGGAGCGTGGACTTCCTAGTGGCAGCCTGCACCTATCTAAACATCCCCCCGGCCGCTGCTCTATGTTCCCGGCCTCGCACGGCCTCCCCCTCTCCTCTCTCTCTCCCTCCCTCTCTCTTTCTTTCTCCCTCTCCCGCTTGGCCTCTCTCCTCTCTCTCTCTCTCTCTCTCTCTCTCTCTCTCTCTCCTCTCTCTCTCATCTCTCTCTCCCGTCTCTCCTCTCTCTCCCCTCTCTCTCTCTCCTCCCCTGTGTCTCTCTCTCTCTCCTCCCCTGTCTCTCTCTCTCCTCACCTGTCTCTCTCTCTCTCCTCCCCTGTCTCTCTCTCTCCTCCCCTGTCTCTCTCTCCCTCTCTCCTCCCCTGTCTCTCTCTCCTCCCCTGTCTCTCTCTCTCCTCCCCTGTCTCTCTCTCTCCCCTGTCTCTCTCTCTCCTCCCCTGTCTCTCTCTCTCCTCCCCTGTCTCTCTCTCCTCCCCTGTCTCTCTCTCTCTCCTCTCCTCTCCCCCCTTGCTGTGCACCAGGATGGAATGCAGAGAGGGAAGGAGGAGAGAAAAAAGGAGCAGAATTCCTCCACATGGAGACATTCCACTCACTCTCTTCCACCCCATGTTCAGTTCCTCTGCTTCTGAATGGAGATTTCCTCTGCTGCCCAGGCACACGTCCCAGACACTCTCCTCACTCTGCACATACACGCACACACACACACACACACACACACACACACACACACACACACACACACACACACCACACACACACACACACACACACACACACACACACTCAGGCACACACACACACACACACACACACACACACACTCACACTCAGGCACACACACACACACACGTACGCGCACACACACACACACTCAGGCACACACACACACACACGTACGCGCACACACACACACACACACGTACGCGCACATGCACACACACGCAGGCGCGCATACACACACACACACACACATACACGCAGGCACACACACACACACACATATACAGTACACATACACACACAAATGCTCACATAATACAGATATACTGTGCCACTGCCTATACTATGGATCGAGTACACATCAACTTACCTCCGCCTCTTGCATACACCCACACATTTCACACGCAAAACACACACACGCACACACACACACAGAGCGTCTCGCCTCTCCCTTGTTTGTTTACGAGTGTGATTATCAGCTGCTTACCAACAGCGCAGCAGGATATCTGGTGCAACACAATAGCAGGCCCTGGTCCCCGGGGGCCGGACCGGGCTACTCTCTCTCCCCCCCGGGGGCCCATATCCTGATGCTATCAGCACAGAGGAGCTCCACTGGAGCATGGAGGGACGGGACAGCTGTGGTGTCAGCGTGTGGCGGGCTAGGCCTGCTGCTTTACAGAGATAGAGAACCGCCACCTCCGGTCCTGGTCTCGGTGGTTCTGGGTTCGTCTCGGTCTCTGTGGTTCTGGGTCTCGGTGGTTCTGGTCAGTGGTGTGTGTGTTGTTCGTGTGAACCCACTAAGAAATTCTGGGTACCCACAGTGCGCAGTTGTTAGGTTAGAGCAGTTTAGTCAGGTCAGTTGCCTAGCTGTTGGGTCATTTGATTTGACCCAGCAACCCCAGTTAGTTGTGTGGGCCTTGTTGATAGGGTTTTTGTTGTTGACTATTTGAATCTGAAAAGAACCCGACGTTTGGGTTAAAGGGGCATTCCATGGTTTTTGATGTTAAGGCTAATTTCTTCCATTCCCCCACTATTATAGCCTGCATCATGCCAGATTGTTTGTCAAAGCCTTCACTGTGTCATTAAATACAGTAGCTGTTTAGTCTTTTCCTGCCCGTAGGGTCCCATTCATTTTCAAAGTGCATCTTAAATCCCCTTGAAAAACATCAACATAAGTCTATGCACGTTATCCATCACTAACGGAACACACGGAACGCTCAGTCCAATTTTTTTATGCTCATGTCAAGTTCCAGTCAGAGAAGAGGGAAGTTTTCAAATCACTGTGCAGAAGTCATTTGATCAGAAACTTCCAGAAATTGCACAATGTGTGCAGCGAATGGACAAGGATCTGACTGCAAACGTTCAGGAATAATTTGCATGTGACATGCAGTCCAACATATTTTCAGAAAGAGTAAATAAAATGAGCAACATGACATGAGTGGCAATTCAGTCCTTGTAGGACCTAGCACTAGCCAGCTAGTTATCTCGTTAAGAAATTCTAGCTAGCTATAGTGATTATCCTTGGTTCACTCAATCATGTTGAGTATTTTTTTGCTCTTTGTGGGAGAGTGCTGCTGGTCCCCATCAGTCAGCGCGACAGCAACAGTCAACAAAGGTTAGCTAGCGAACATGTCATGCTTTGTCTGCCTCATGTATAATGTGTACAGTGCACTAGTGATTGTGTCTAGTGAGCACTGTGTGTACAAATGTGTATGTAGTGAGCATGAGTCATACAGTAAGCATGTAGCCTATAGTCCTGCAGTGACTGTGTGTGTGGGGTATGTCCAGCGCTCTTGTGCGCGTGTAAAGTGCCCGTGAGTGAGCGAGTGAGTGTGAGTGAGTGTGAGTGAGTGTGAGTGAGTGAGGGAGGTAGGTGTGTGAGGCGTGCAGCTCCAGAGAGCCAGGCCAGTGAAAACCCCAGTGAAAGCGCGCCCTCGCTGACAGATGAATTGCTCTAATTAGAAATCCATAACATCCTGCCACATGGCCGCCTTATCCCCAGCGCACTTCCTGCTCTGGGCCAGGCTGACGACAGCCAGCCCTGCTCCCTCCATCACTCCGGCCCGGACGGCCAATCAGATCGTGGGTGTGGGTGTCTCCCTCCAGCCTCCAGCACATGCCCCGGGCACCAGCTTTATGTGTCACTCCTCCTTCACCCCCCTCTCTCTCTCTCCTAGGCCAATCCGTGTGTGTGTGTGTGTGTGTGTGTGTGTGTGTGTGTGTGTGTGTGTGTGTGTGTGTGTGTGTGTGTGTGTGTGTGTGTGTGTGTGTGCGTGTGTGTGTGCGTGCGTACGTGTCAGCCAGCCTTTTGTGTCTGTCTGAGGCTCAGCTCTTTGGCTGGCTCTCTGTCTCTATCACTTCCTCTGTTTTTGCCGTACTCCATCATCCCCCTGCTCTATCTGTCTGCCTGGCCTGGCCCCCCTCCACCCTCCATACCCCCCCCCAGGTGTCTGAATCAGGGGCATGAGTTGAGTCTGTCCAGAGACATGCTCTGTGTGTGTGTGTGTGTGTGTGTGTGTGTGTGTGTGCGTGCGTGCGTGCGTACGCGTGTGTCTGTGTGTGTGTGTGTGTGTGTGCGTGCGTACGTGTGTGTCTGTGTGTGTGTCTGTGTGTGTGTGTGTGTGTGTCTGTGTGTGTGTGTGTGTGTGTGTGTGTGTGTGTGTGTGCGTGCGTACGTGTGTGTCTGTGTGTGTGTGTGTGTGTGTGTGTGTGTTTCGCGGTCTATAAACTCAGTTCCTCCAGTGCAGGCCCCCATCCCTCACAGGCAGCGTGGCAGTGCCAGCCAAGTGTAGCGGGAGGCTACAGTACACAGACGAGTCCCGGGGGAGAGGGCCTGCGCTCGGGAACATTAACAAAACCCTTAACTAAGATTCATGTCACGTCGCCGCCGACATTATGTAGAGCTTAATGGGCCGATGCTGGACGGCCTGCTCTGTCTCTGGCCCGTTATGAGATTAGCAGGCCGCCGCTGTGCCTCGGTACAGCCGGCGCTGGGCTAATGAGGTGGTCTCTGGCGTGGAGCACCGCTACTGGGGGAGCCCCCCCGCCGCCGGGCCGGGCAGGGCTGGTGGCGGAGCGGTCGCTGTGGTGAACACGCTGAGGAGCGGGAGGGGGGAGGGGGGGTGGGGGGGCACCTCAAGTCGGCTCGCACCTCCAGTCGGCTCGCACACTTGTCATGCAATTTCACAGGTTTCGATTTGACGGGTCGACGTCACAGCGCCTCCTCTGTCACACCCCGACACATCTGGGCCTCGAAGGCTTGACACACATTAATGCAAATTGAGGGCTCAGAGTCGGACTCTGTGGTCAAACATACATAGTGTACTTTTCACTGTGGTCTGAGCAGTCGGTACTGCTAGAATTGTTTTCTCCCCTCTTTCTTTTCTCTGACCCTGCTTACACGCGTTCCACACACACACGCCAGGCCAGCACACACACACACACACACACACACACATGCACACAGCTATACTTCTGGCTTCATGTTAAAAGTATTCTCTAGTTTTTTTTATGAGTGTCTGCCGAGAAAGTGTGTGTGTGGGGGGGGGGGGGGGGGGGGCTCAGGCAACAGAGAGATGGAGAGGGAGAGAGGGAAGGAGGGAGAAGGAGAGGCGGAGAGAGAGGTAGAGGGAGGGAGAGGAGGAGAGTTGAGCCACAGAACAGCGCCGCTGTGAGCAGCTGTGGCACTCCCAGATTTCCCCCTGATTGCTTTCAGCTGGTACTTGAACCCTGGGCCTTTTGGGTTTTGGAGGCCGGCCCAGACCCCACAATCCCCCCAGCGCCCCATCCAGCTGCCTGACCCCTCCCTGACCCCGCGCCGAGGATAGGAAAATACGAGCTGTGCCAAGCCAGAGAGTCTCTTTTATTCTGCCTGCTGGCACGCTGCCGGTGACCAGGGCTTACATAATGGGAAACATAGCAGGACCCAGGAGAAAGCAGACCCCCCCCCCCCCCCCAAAGCCCCCTTTCTTTTTTTCCTTACCAATCCATCCTCCCCTTCTCCCCATCTCCCTTCCCTCCTCCTCTTCCCTCTCTCCTCTCCTCCCCTGTGCACTCTCCCTGCCCCCCCCCCTCCATCTTGGAAGTGATATATCTGTTTGGGCCCTCTCGCCCGGGCACATTTGTTACAGACGCCCTCGACACAATCCTGAAGCCCAGCCACCAGCAGGACAACTGCACGGCACACGCACAAACACACGCATACAGGCACGCTCTCTCTCTCTCTCTCTCTCTCTCTCTCTCTCTCTCTCTCTCTCTCTCTCTCTCTCTCTCTCTCTCTCTCTCTCTCTCGAGCGCGCTCTCGTAAACGCCAGCATCGCTTGCGCGCGCTCGCGCCGACGCATTGACAGCACGCGCGCGCCAGCCGTTGTATTCGGTTTCACATAAGGCGCAGTTTGTGAAGGTCGCACTGGCGTACTCGCGCCATGGGGAGGCGCTGTGCTGCCTGACTCCTCTTACCACCGTACTGACCTCTCTCCACCTCACACGAAACCCGAGGAAGTGTGCGCATCCTTGTGTTCGACCCACTTTTCTCATCCCTGTTGTCATCCCTCTCTCCCTCTCTCCCTCTCTCCCTCTCTCCCTCTCTCGCTCTGTCTCATCCAGCAGCAGAGCCCTGGTCCCTGGGAAGGTCTCTCTCAGAGCGGAATAAGATTAAGTCATGGACGGGTGTTGAGGGAAAACGCTGACCTCTTATCCTCCCTCCTCCTCCTCCGTCTTTCATTTTTTCGAGTCTCTCTCTTCTGGCTCGCTCTTCCGCTCCTCGCTCCTTTCTTCTCTGCGCCTCCCTCTGCCCTCCAGCCTGAACGACTGTAATAATAGTAATAATGATAATAAGGTTGATGGGCCTGGTGACGGTGATGTAAAGAAACATAATATTAGAATAACAAACACGCTCTCCAAACCAATGGCCATTGATTGACCTTAGTAGAGAGGGTGTGCGTGCGTGTGTGTGTGCGTGCGTGTCTGTGCATGTCTGTGCGACCGCTGAGTGAAAGAGAGCGTCTCAGTGTGTGGCGTGTGTGTGTGTGTGTGTGTGTGTGTGTGTGTGTCTAGGAGGGAGAGATAGAGAGAGACAGCGAGGGGGAGAGAGAGGTTGCTGGCATGCTGTATATACGGTCACTTCCTCTCCAGTTTAAACAGAGCAGGCTGTGCTGGCAGCCTCCGCTCCCCTCTCCAAATGGTTTGCATCATGTTTAAACCCCCCTGCCACCACCCCTCCCCGCTCACCCCCTCTCTCTCTTCCTCTCTCTATAAATCATCAAATATCTCAAACTTTATGTGAATTTGAAGGGGGAAAAAAATGTTCTTTTCCCTCGCAGAGGGGCATAAGAAAAAGCTATAAAATAGATCTACTGTAGGATCTCTTTCCACTCCGAACACCCCTTGACCCCGGCCCTCCAGTCCTATGGTTCTCCATCCCTCCAGCCTCCCTTCCAGCCTTAGAGCCCTCCACTCCTCCTCCACTCCTCCTCCACTCCTCCTCCACTCCTCCTCCAATCCTCCTCCAATCCACCAGGCCCTAGTTCACCAGTCCATCAGGCCCTCCAGCCCCCCAGTCCTCCAGCCCCCCAGTCCACCAGGCCCTCCAGCCCCCCAGTCCACCAGCCCCCCAGCCCCCCAGCCCTCCAGCCCCCCAGCCCCCCAGCCCTCCAGCCCGCCAGCCTCCAGCCCCCCAGCCCCCCAGTGTGCTTCAGTGTGTCCTGGCCAGGGTGCTCTCACATCAGCAGCATGCAGGACCTCCCTCCTCCAGGTCCTCCTCTAACAGCCTCACAGTGCTGCTGCTACCAGCGACCCCATGAGGGGATGAGGGGATTCTGGTGGCGTCACAGAAGGATCACCTCTCCGGCCTTCATTCAATAACCAGCTGCCCTGTTTAGGGGTCACCTCTACTGCACAACCCCAAACCAACATGACATCTGGGTAACCTTGGTAAACTACCGAAACGTGTTACAATCTCAGATTATCTGACTCCATTGTGAACGGGGATAAGCAGCCGTTGATCAAGAAATGTCATCCTCACTATCTCTTCTGTATCTGGGTTTGTCATCATTGAATGTACGTGTGTGTGCAATATGCATCCGACATGCACAGTGTCAATCTGAACCCATATCTGACCTTGCTACTGCATAGACATGGGGTGAGTGCATTTGTGCAAGTGATACTTGTTTCTTGTGTTTGGTGTGTGTGTGCGTGTCTGTGTGTGTGCACGTGTGTATGTGCGTGTGTGTGTTGGCACCCAGTGTGTCATTAGCTGTGGTTCAACCATGGGGCTCTTCCCTGCTGTCTGTGCCCAGGCCACACCCAGCGATCCGTCATAGAGGGGGTCTCGCTCAGCCCTGAGGAGGCTCTATAAATCAGTGGGTTATTTTGAGTGGCGGCCCAGCCCGCCGTGAGGCTGGCACCCACACACACACGCACACACACACATGCACGCCCACACACACATGCACGCACACACTTCACACAGCTAATCTACATGGGTGGGCATCCATTACTGTCAGCTTCAGTAGTGGAGCTGATAAAACAGGCCCCATGCACATGAAGGGAGGGAGGGAGGGAGAGAGAGAGAGAGAGAGAAAGAGAGAGAGAGAGAGGCAAGCAATGTGGGGTCTTCCCAAGCCAACACACACGTACACACACGCGCGCACACACACACACACATACACATACACGCACATACACACACACACACACACGCACGCATGCTTGTGCCTCAGGCTTTGGCTCCAAACTCAGTCTATGAGGCTCATATTTCACCAGCTCACCTCAAAGAGATAGGACTGTTCATCCCAGCAGAATGTAGTGTAAGTGTTTTTAATGAGCCCTACCATGTGTGCTGATATCCACCCATGCACTGCTGAACAGCCCACACTGGCTCACCCACAAACAGGCCATCCCCGTCTCTATTGGAACAGCTCGTTCTACCAGTCTGTGATCAATTAGACAATCCATCAGTCCTTCTGCAAATTAATCATTCATCTGAGGCGGTAGCAGATCTGATTTCACGGTGGAGAATTTGGGAGGTGGGGAATTTGGGAGGTGGGGAATTTGGGAGGAAAAAGGGGGACGTACTCATCCGGGGTGTCCTGGTGTTCGTAGCAGTTAGAGCATCTCACATTAGCATTTCAAACAGCCTCTCTTGCCCCCAGCTGCCTCTCCATCGACTGAACTCGTTCATCACTCAGCGAACTGGATCCGGCTCAAAAGGACACCTTTGATTAATCCGTCCAAAGCCCAGGAGCTGAACAACTGGGGGCTGAGCCACTCCCTCTGGGTGGGGTCCAGGTGTCAGACACACAGAGTTGGGTGGGGGAAGAGAGAGGAGAGGGTGGTAGAGGAGTGCGTGTGTTTGGGTGGGTGGTGGGTGGGGCATGTATGGACAGTACAGTGTGAGGAGGAGACATGAAAGACGAGGAAGAGTCGTACCTTCAGCTCAGTGATTAAAAGGCACAGTGCTGATGAGAGGAAGGAGCATCAAGGTGCGCCGCAGCTCTTCGCTAGGCACTCTATAGCTCGGCGTGCGGCATCAGTACAGTATAAGTATGATTGTACTGTAGCCCTTTAGTGAAGACTCTTAGCCAGCTCCTCTTCTCTCTACTCTGAGCTACTATCTCTCTCTTTCATCCCCCCATCTCTCTCTTTCACCCCCCCTTTTCACTTTCTCTCGCTCTCTTTCCTCTTTCCTCTGTAAGTGGTTTTATGGTCGATGCAGTTGTAGATAATAGGCCTGGTACTCATGACCACAAATACAGATAGAAATACATAGAATCCATAAAACATAGGGTCAAAGGGAAATATTAAGAGTTGTTTAAAGCTCAAAAATTCAAAGACAGGAAACAGGAAATTCAAATGAGCGCCAGATCTCTTTATCTGACCTTTGCACTATCAAGGTTCTCCAGCATCTTTGACGCCTAAACGCATCACATATTTTGACTTTTCACAACTCTTAATATTTCATTTTACACAGCTTTTTTTTTGCTAGCATTTCCAGTGTTTTAATCCGGAAGGTGATATGAAATGATGTGATGTTAACCTACATGTGGTGATCCTACTCCATTAAAATATGCTGATTTTGTCTGATGCTGTTGACTGAATGAGGCTGGAACTGAGCTGGATAAACTAGAAATTATACTCCATATACATATATGGCTATATATATATATATATTACAATCACCCTTCTGAATATTACAACATTCAGAAGGGTGATTTCCACAAGCATAGACCTGTACCCATGACCATGTGGGGGTTCCCCCTCAAAACAGCACAAGCTATTTTAGATCTGTAGCCTACTCTGATTAGGCATCCATGAAGCACAGAAATAACATTTCAGAGCACACACACACACACACACACACACACACACACACACACACACACACACACACACACTTCCCAGTGTATCCAGAGGTGTCCTTCCGTGCTGTAATGGCTGTTGTCTGTTTTGTGTTAGAACGTTTGCAGCAGCATAACTGTGCGAGAGGCTTCTTATGGCGATCATACCCTTCCTGCATTCTACAGTCAATTGACAGCTGAGCTGTAATTAGCCAGATTAAACAGGAGTTTATGCTCACTTAACTCACAAGTCATTCGAGATAATTAGAGGCAATGGTTCCAAAATCCACATGCATATCTTTTCTACATGGTTCAGTCTAAATAAATAATAACAATCATTACTTCATTTTGTACTGTAGTTTTAACGATTTGGATAAAAGAGTAATTTGAAAGCGGATGAGGGCAGAATATCTGGAGGAGAATGGGATTGAGTGTGTGTGTGTGTGTGTGTGTGTGTGTGTGTGTGTGTGTGTGTGTGTGTGTGTGTGTGTGTGTGTGTGTGTGCGTGTGTGTGTGTGTGTCCTCAGTACAGAGCGTATGTTGATGGTATGCTGGGT
>NC_140234.1:54638652-54648652 GCF_949987555.1 Borostomias antarcticus | reverse complement strand
CCGAACAAGCCAGGTCTGCTGCACTGAGTCCATCCACCTCCCTCCCTCCTTCCCTCTCTCTCTCTCTCTCTCTCTCTCTCTCTCTCTCAGTCTGTCTTGTTCCAGCTTCCCTCCTTCGCCTTCTACAACCACGCTCTCCATCAGTTCAGCCCAGTCAGGTCCTAAAATCAGCTTACCTAGCGCAGCGCCGTACGCTCAGTGGCCACATTAGCAGGTTAGCTTAGCGTGCGTGCGTGCCTGTGTGTGTGCGTGCGCGAGTGTGCAGGCCTTTCCAGGGGCAGAGCTGATTTATGTAGCTGCTTAGCCCTGGGAGCAGAGACTGCGCTCTCACACCGTACTCCTGGGGGCCGTCTGATTAGAGATGGGGGAGAGGAGCCATGCGCTCACACACCCCGCCATTTGGTTCTCATTATACCTACAGTACACACACACACGCACAGACACACAGACACACACACGCACACACACATTACGGTGAGCACCTTGTGTCATCTGAAACAGGCAGTCCCATTCCCTCCCTACCTGTTGCGCTGCCGTACATCTGTAGTTTCAGCAGAAACAAGCCGCTTGCGGTAACCCCGAGTGATTGGCCGCTAGCGCCAGTAAAAACAGAGAGTGGGGGGGACGAGACAGGAGAAGGACATTATTATGAAAACAAGGGCCTAACAAATCAAGAGAATCCTGTTCTTGGATGGGAAACGGGTCACACTGAGATCCACTGTAATAATATTAGATCATTACCATCATGGTACTGTAAGTAACGCTGGGGGATCCTGGGGGAACACGGGACCACAAGCAGAGCACCTATTTGCGGTTCCCCTCTGCTGGTTGGGCCGTGCGTCCCGTTGCCCGCTCTGCCGGCGGAGTGGGACGCGGGCTCACGCCTGCTCCAGAGGAGTTCTCCGGTGGGGGAGCGTTGCGCCGGCCTGGTACTGTACCCCTCGCTGTTTTAACGTGAGCGTTAATAGGAGAGGACTGTAAACACTTGCCGGCAGAGAGGTGTGGAGGCGGCGCCGACGAGAGGGCGGAGAGGTAGGAGGAGAGAGTGAGAGAGAGAGGTGGAGGGAGAGAGAGAGAGAGAGGTAGGAGGAGAGAGAGAGAGGTAGGAGGAGGGAGAGAGAGGTACAGTAGGAGGAGGGAGAGAGAGAGAGAGGTAGGAGGAAGAGAGAGGTAGGAGGAGGGAGAGAGAGAGAGGGAGAGAGTTAGGAGGAGGGAGAAAGAGGTAGGAGTAGGGAGAGAGAGAGGTAGGAGTAGGGAGAGAGAGAGGTAGGAGTAGGGAGAGAGAGGTAGGAGTAGGGAGAGAGAGGTAGGAGTAGGGAGAGAGAGAGGTAGGAGTAGGGAGAGAGAGGTAGGAGTAGGGAGAGAGAGGTAGGAGTAGGGAGAGAGAGAGGTAGGAGTAGGGCGAGAGAGGTAGGAGTAGGGAGAGAGAGAGGTAGGAGTAGGGAGAGAGAGAGGTAGGAGTAGGGAGAGAGAGAGGTAGGAGTAGGGAGAGAGAGGTAGGAGTAGGGAGAGAGAGAGGTAGGAGTAGGGAGAGAGAGGTAGGAGTAGGGAGAGAGAGAGGTAGGAGTAGGGAGAGAGAGGTAGGAGTAGGGAGAGAGAGAGGTAGGAGTAGGGAGAGAGAGGTAGGAGTAGGGAGAGAGAGAGGTAGGAGTAGGGAGAGAGAGAGGTAGGAGTAGGGAGAGAGAGGTAGGAGTAGGGAGAGAGAGGTAGGAGTAGGGAGAGAGAGAGGTAGAAGTAGGGAGAGGGTGGGGGCTGAACTGTAGTGTACTGCAGTGCGTAGTGAGTGCACTGCAGTTCTGTTTGTTCGCGGGCCACTGAAGGCTTACAACATTTCATAATATGACCTCAGCAACGGGTCGGTGTGTGACCGCTGAGCGTACTGTGACCCTGGTTGGCCTCTGGATGCACTCTGGCCCGGGTCACTTTCTGATCTCCCACTGATGGGAGATCAGTGCCCTGTGCCCCCGTCCCCCCCGTCCCCCGTCCCTCCCGACAATGTCTCCGTGTCCTCCTACCGGCCAGCACGGACCCTGACATCAGGCCCCAGCAGGGAGAGACGTGTCCAGACCGCCCACATGCAACGCACCATAGCCCAGGCTCCACGCGTAGAAGAAGAATATTCGTCATACGGCTTGACACTCCAACACGCACACGCAATGGGCGACATGAACACAAACACACACGCAGTAGGCTGCCGCTGATGAAATGTTCTCAGCTCTTATCCCATCCTCCTGCCCCCCCAGGGCTGCCGGGAACAGACAAGGGTGCATTGGGTTCTTAGGGAGGAAACCTCACAAACAAACTCCGCACAGAAAGGCACAGAGACCTTCTTGCTGTGAGGCGACAGTATAAGGTACTACGCCACCGCGATTTTGGGGTTCCGTGTCTTGCTCATGGACACTTCGGCACACTCCGGAAGCTGGGATCGAACCGAGGATCTTGTGATCCCCACCCTCTGTAGCTATGTAGCTACGCCACCCTCTGCCCAGCAGGGGGACCTGACGCCAGGGTACTGATGGAATAAACAGATGCCCACACTCACACACTCATGTAGGGATGGATGGACAGATAGATAGATAGATAGATAGATAGATAGATAGATAGATAGATAGATAGATAGATAGATAGATAGATAGATAGATAGATAGATAGATAGATAGATAGATAGATAGATAGATAGATAGATAGATAGATAGATAGATAGATAGATAGATAGATAGATAGATAGATAGATAGATAGATAGATAGATAGATAGATAGATAGATAGATAGACAACAAAGTCTATAAGCTCAAGCTGGACAAAATACCTACAGTGTCAGGCAAATCAAATAAGCAGCATAATATGTCCATGTTGATAAATCATAAGTGAACTGTCCTGTCCAAGAAAAGTCTGGGCACCAAAGACCAAAAACTAAACTGTCTTAGCTGCCTCCAAGATGGCTCCAGTCCATAGTGTCCAGCCAGTCAGGGGATGCATTGAACAGCCTGATGGCAGCTGGTAGGAAGAGCCTATAGAAGTGCTCTGTGGAGCCCTGTGGCAGGGTCAGTCTGCAGCTGAAGGTACTCCTCTGCCTGACTACTGAGTGTCATGTAGAGGGTGGGAGACATGGTGGCCTGCAGTTAGGACAGCATTCTTCCCACCACAGCTACTGTCACGTAGTCCAGGCTGACCCCCAGGACAGAGCCCGCCTTCCTGATCAGCTTGTCTGTCCTGTTGGCATCCGCTGCTTTGATACTGCTGCCCCAGCACACAACTGCAAACAAGGTGGTACTCGCTACAACAGACTGGCAGAACATTGTGCGACAAACTGGAGGAACATTGAGCATTGTTCTGCATACATCAAAGGACCTGAGCCTCCTCGGGAAGTGGAGTCGGCTCTGTCCTTTCTTCTTCATGGATTCAATGTTACCTGCCCATTCCAGCCTAGTCCTTATACAACTGGACAAGTCGTACGTCAACATCAACATCAACCCCCCTGGAAGGTAACAGGGGTCAGCGGAGCCTTTTTCCTCCTTAATCCACCACCATCTCCCTGGTCTTCCCTACAGTGAACTGCAGGCGATTCTGTGCACCCCACTCAACAAAGTCTACCAGTAGGCCTCTGTACTCCACCTCCTGCATCCAACAATAGCAGAGTCATCTGAGAACCTCTGCAGGTGGCATGTCTCTGAGCTATAACTGAAGTGTGTAGAGTGTGAACAGGAAGGGAGACAGGTCAGTCCCTTGTGGGACCCCTGTGTTGCTGACTCTTTCTGACACGCAGCCCCGAAGTCTCACCATACTGTGGTCTGCCATTCAGGTATTTTGTAATACAGGTCACCAGTGGGGCATCCAGCTGTGTTGTAACCGTACAGTTAAGCAGGGAGGGGAGCAGATGTATGGGAGTCCACAGCAGTGGATGAGTGGCAGTATGGGTCAGGGGGTCAGGGAAGTGGTGGGCAGTCAAACCTGTTGAAAAACGTCTTTGGCCCTGGCTTGACTCCCTGCCATCGTCCCCACCACCAATTCCATAATATCATCCCAGACCTCTCTCACGTTATTCTGCTGCAGTCCTCCATCACAAACATTATGACACAATACACACAGACACACAACACACACAGACACACAACAACACACAGTAGTCAAGGGGGGGCGGGGGGTTAAAGTAGAATCGATAGATTACAGATTACAGATAGATTATAGATAGATTACAGATAGATTATCTATAGATTACAGATTACAGTAGAATAGAGTGTTCACCTTCATCTGGGTTCACCTTCATTGTTATGGCTGACCTCCTGACTACTTCAGGAATGTTGTTGAAGTGTCCTGTCACCTGTCTGTCATTGTATTGTATGGCTATGCACTGTACTTGTGCTTGTACTGCTGTTGTTGTTGTTGTTGTTGTTGTTGTTGTTGTTGCTGTTGCTGTTGCTGTTGCTGTTGCCAATGTTTACTGTCTATTATGACTGTTATTGTCCGACTGACTACTGAGGAAAAGCACAAACCATTACCGAAAGGACAATAAATATATCTATCTATCTACTTCTGAGGAATATTAGTAGTATAGTTGGGTATAGTTCAATGTGTCGTAGTGTTTGTACCGTACGGTTACATAAGCGCAGCCAGGCACCTGTCGAGGAGACGGCCCTGTTTCCTGGCGGGGAACACACTGAGCATGTGCGCGCCAGCGAGCGCTGTGTGGGGACATTGCAGAGACAGATCTTTCCCTCACCAAGGGGGTGTCGCTGTCTGACAGGAAGTGTAGGTCAGCTGTCTACGTGTGTGTGTGTGTGTGTGTGTGTGTGTGTGTGCGTGCGTGCGTGCGTGCGTGTGTGTGTGTGCGAATGAATGCATGTCTCTGTGGCCGGGATTTGGCCATCAGGTCAGGGCCGGGCAGCCCGCAGGAAACGACCCAAGACACACCGGCTCTGCCCGGTCTACCTTCATTTAACCCCTTCATCCCCTGCATCAGTCTGTCTGACTGCAGGCCGGAAGACCCAGTAGCTGTCAAACTGTCAGAATCACCCTCAACTGACTTCGACCTGTTGTGACAGAATTATAATTTCCTAATCTTCCCTTCGCTCGTGTTGTGGTCACTGACAAAACATGCACTGGCTTACAAGACCCACTGGCTTACAATGACCTGGGACTGCTTTCAGTATAAGCTTGATGTTACCCAATATCTAAAGTAATGACGTATTTCATGAATGTAGGTGAAGTAGTCGTACTGTATACGTGAGCATCCCAACACGTGTAAGAATATTTGGAATACTTGGACGGGAGGTGCTCTAAATTTAGCCGCCCTGTGACTTTCCCTGCCCCCGCCGCCAACAGTCATGGCTTCCAGACTGAAAACAATGGACCCCCCCCCCCCCCCCTCCGCAGGTCCCTCCCCCGCCCCTCTCCCCCATCCTCAACACACACTGTGCCATTATGGGACACGCCGCCTATCCTCTCGTATGAGTGTGTGTGTGTGTGCGTGTGTGTATTTGTGTGTGGGCGTGCGTCGTGCGTGTGTGTGTGTTTGTGTGTGGGCGTGCAACGTGCGTGTGTGTGTATTTGTGTGTGGGCGTGCGTCGTGCGTGTGTGTGTGTGTATTTGTGTGTGGGCGTGCGTCGTGCGTTGTGCGCGTGCGTGCGCGTGTGTTTGTGTGTGTGTGTGTGTGTTGTCTCAGCTGGCTCCTTAGTCCTCTGGAGTCTCATAAGGAAGAGGGGAGCATTAGACCGCCCCTCTCTACGCTGCATAGCGCCACATCCGTGGCGATGGGGACAGGAAGTGACTCTCGGCATGGAAGAATTCTCAGGAGACGGGGGCCTCGAGGTGACAGTGATGCTATCAGGGCAAAAATATGCCATTAAGACCAAACATGCAACTCTTCTGGACAGGATACCGCTTCCGGTCAACAGACACATCTCCGTTAGTCTCTTCCAGCTTTGCGTGGCCTATTTACTGCAGGCGGCAGTATAGCCTTAGGTAAACGGTCAGCCATGCGCCCAAATGGCCCTCGCATCGGCCGTCCAACCCAGCCTTGTACCGTCTTCCTGCTGCCACTCCCGGGGCACTCTTGTGTACAGTAGCTCACAAACAGGAGTTGGAGGGTGATCTGGGGTTCATCCTGTTTTGGGATGCTGCGTTAACCTTGAGACAGGTCACTTTCCTGGAGCGTCTTCGTAAAAACAGACAGCTGTTATCATCCCACTGTCTGAGAGGAAGCCTCACTGGCAGTGTTCATTAGCTCAACCTCTCTCTCTCTCTCTCTCTCTCTCTCTCTCTCTCTCTCCCTCTCTCTCTCTCTCTCTCCCTCTCTCTCTCCCTCTCTCTCTCTCTCTCTCACTCGCTCTCTCTCCCTCTCTATCTCTCCCTCTCTCTCTGTGTGTCTCTCTCTCCCTCTTTCTCCCTCGCTCTCTCTCTCTCTATCTCTCTCTCCCTCTCCCCCCCTCTCTCTGTCCTCAGAGGATGCCCAGAGTCCAGCCACCTCACTCCTCTCTCCCACATCCTCCATTTCCTCTCTCTATCCATAGCCCCCTCAGTATACAATTAATATTGTGTGTGTTTGTGTGTGTGTGTGTTTGTGTGTGTGTGTGTGTGTGTGTGTGTGTGCGTGCGTGTGTGTGTGTGAATTTAACCGTGTAGTTGCGCGGTGCGTGTATATCAATGTCCAGTGTGTGTGCGTGTGTGCACTCGTGTCTGTCTGTAGTTGTGCGTGTGTGTGTGTGTGTGTGTGTGTGTCTGTGTCTGTGTGTGTCTGTGTGTGTGTGTGTCTGTGTCTGTGTCTGTGTGTGTGTGTGTGTGTGTGTGTGTATGTGTGTGTGTGTGTGTGTGTGTGTGTGTGTGTGTCTGTGTCTGTGTGTGTGTGTGTGTGTGTGTGTGTTGTGCGTGCACGTGTGTCTGTGTGTGTGTGCGTCCATGTCCATCTCCCCATGGCAATGTTCCAGTACTAGAGCTGAGCCAGTGAGGGGTCTCTGTGTCTCACATCCCTCTTCAGTCAAACACAAACACACACGTCCGGCCAGGCTGGCCCACGGTATCTCTCCCTGCCTCCTAGTGCCAGATGCACACACCCCTCTGCTCCCTCTCTCCCTCCCTCCCTCCCTCCCTCCCTCCAGAACCCCTCCTCCTCTTCCTACATTCCTCCTCTCCCTCCTCTCCTCGCTGCTGGCTTTTCCTCCTCTCTTCCCCCTCTAGTTCGGCACCCCTGTGCATCTCATTGTCTCCCGGCTCTTCATCTTTCTCCACTTCCTGTGTCCTGCTCCTTGTGCCCCCTCTCCTCCTTCCTCCCCCCGTTTCTCACCCTCTGTCTCCCTCTCTCTCCCTCCTTCTCTCTCTCTTTTTCCCTCTCTCTCCCTGCCTTTCTCTCTCTCTCTCTCTCTCTCTCTCTCTCCCCCGCGACGTGACTTTTAGCACAGACAAGTAGGACCACTGCCAGTAAACCAGCGCAGGAGTGGCTGGAGATGTGCATTCGCTCTGAAATACACACACACACACACACACACACACACACACACACACACACACACACACACACACACAGTACATGTCCCCTAAACACATAAGGGACTGCAATTCACCCCAATGCCTAATACACTTTATCTCTGTTTCTGGAAGACCAAAGCATTTTCAATTGTACATTTCCTTTCATAGATTTCCTATGAGCTCACTATTTGGATTGTAACTTAATGTATGAACAGCATGACCATTACAGTAATGTACACTGTGTTCGAAGCAGGCCCCAAGACAATGGCTAAGACTGATGTGAGTTCAGTCTCACTGTATGTAGGAAAAGGTAGCACATTCTCCCCTCACACATAAGAGAATGAAAACACGCCCCTTTGTCTTTTGAGGAGCCAGCAAACCCTCGCTAGGTCACATGTGACAGGTGGCACAGTGGCACTCGTCAATATTGCTTCCAGCCTCACCTGCCATATCACTGGGCTGGATATCGGTCCTCCAATTCACAAACATGTGAACACATTCCAGGAACAACCGCTTTGACGACAACTACACCACAGTTAAGCTATACCCAGACAGCAATCCGATCAGGGCCATATACAGGCCAGATCTGGCACTTGTGGCTTAGTTCCGGCCCATATATGACCCAGATCCGCTTGCTATCTGGGTAGCAATTCGATGGCGCGGATGGGCATATATCAACTGAGGAGTGAGTTTTAGCCAATTCAAAACGGTGACAATCGCTGCACGGCGACCCCAGCTGGTCGAGCTGAGCCCAACTGTACATCCCAGTCACGGCGCCACTGTAACGGGTGTCGCTGTGTGGCATTTCCTAACCCTGGAACGACCTCGACCTGGGCTTACCGCATATCATCGGGCTTGTGACATCTTCCGGGCACCGCGGCCTAGCCACCGCTGAAAGCCTGGCAATTCCACGGCGTGTGTGGTCAGTATTTCAGATGGGTGAGTAATAACCAATTCAACTGGGCTACGCACGCACACATACACACACACGCACACATACACACACACGCACACATACACACACACGCACACATACACACACGCACGCATACACACACACGCACGCACACACTGTCTGAGCTAAAAGGAACCCCCAGCTGATAGCGCCGCAGTTCCTCTCTGACCTGTTTTGTAACTCTGTCTGTTGAGCAACACGACCGCCAGAACATGTGATCCTGGGAACGGGGGAGTCTGTGTGCCCAGGGGGGAGAGACGGAGAGAGAGAGAGAGAGAGAGAGAGAGAGAGGGAGCGGGAGAGAGAGAGACAAGCCACAGCTGGTACCGGAAGTGAGGACGCCAGTGGGGGGGCACAGGGGGCCGCAGGGGGTGACGTGTCATCGGAGCGTTCTCACAGGAGACGCCAGGATCTGCGGATACGCAGACCCACATGTCAAGCGGACGACGGGGGCGGAGCACGGTGCCCAGTGAAATATGCACGTAGGCACGTGAGCGCACAGTGTGTGTGTGTGTGTGTGTGTGTGTGTGTGTGTGTGTGTGTGTGCGTGCGTGCGTGCGTGCGTGCGTGCGTGCGTGCGTGTGTGTGTGTGCGTGCCTGTGTGTGCGCACGTGCTATGACCTACGACTATCACTCTCTGTGTGTTTACAGTCAGTCCAAACACAGGCCAACCACTGAGGATGCTAATGGGGGTGGTAATCTGGGACTGGAGGACCCACACTCCATCTTCTCAACCCTCCACAACAACGTACTGACACTGGCGCGCTCACAGCTGTCACCCTCACCCACCGCAATGTATTATACTGATATATAGTGTGGAATGTTGTAGTTTTCACTCTGGTAAAACACCAAATGTATCTGGGTAGTGTGTTTTCAACGGAGGCTTGGTAGTAGAGCGGCTCTGGCTCGTGTGAAATTGATGAGATTATTTATCATGGCTGAGGTAGTTCACTATTTGAATGGCTCAACTGTAAATTCCGTCCCTCCACACACACACACACACACACACACACACACACACACACACACACTCACACATACAGTACACACACACACTTGTGATGGAATAACACCCTCAGTTTCTTTTCACAACTTGCAGCGCCCACACCCACTCAGCACACACACACACACACACGCACACACACACACACACACGCACTCAGTGAAAGTGATAGATTGAGGGTGCAATAATTTATAACCTTCGTCACTCTGCAGAGGATACTAATGGACTGCTTTAAGAATGTAATCCATACGCTAGAGGGGTAATGGACACCCACTTCTCAATGCCTCATTGAGTCTGCATTTAGCTCTCACACACACACACACACACACACACACACACACACACACACACACACACACACAAACACTCCCACTCATACACACACATGTGCCTGTCCTGTTCAGACCCAGCCCCTGCTTGACAGCGTAGCATCAAGCACAGCAGCATCAAACACAACTTCAACTGATACTTTCACCTTTCACATAACGCAACACACACACACACACACACTCAGTGAATGCTCAAACGCACAAGCACACAGAACACACACACACGGTACGCAGTCACACACCACCTCTCTGG